>NC_092164.1:26857785-26897785 GCF_045791955.1 Oncorhynchus clarkii lewisi | reverse complement strand
ATAAGTGTGTAGAGTTTTGAAAACTGTGTTCAAGCAATGAAAAACGAACTAGAGTTTGGTCCACATGAACTGCTGCTGTGCAGACTGTAGTTAGAGTTTTGCACATGTGACTCCAGTTGTGTCCACTGTCGTTTAGCAATCGAAAAAAACTGTAAATACATATACACTCTCTCATGCTCAGAGAGAGGGAGAAAGACAGACAGACACAGACAGACAGAGAGAAAAATATATTTTTTAATACAGGCGTAAGGAGGTCATACAGGGCATCCCAGCAGTAGATACTCACACCAACCAGACTGGCGGGATCGATGGCGATGCCCCTTTAAAAAGCCTTGGGCCGTAGCCTATAGGCCTATATAGACACTTTGTGGTTAGCTGTTAGCGGTTTAGCCCCCGTCTGTGTCCCAAACGGCACCCTATTCCCTAAATAGTGCACGACCTATGGGCCCTGGTCAAAAGAAGTGCACTATATAAGGAATAGGGGTGCCTTTTGGGACGCAACCCCAGTTATCTGTAACTGTAAAGCTACTGTAAGCAAACGGCTCGGAGATGGCCGCTCTGAGTGCTATTTGCTCTAAGGCCAGATTGAAGACGGCAGCCGGGGGAATCTGTTGGGATTTCTCTCCCAGCGTCTACTTAATATTTCAGAGGCACTTATGCCTTATTAGGCGTACATGAGGTGCATGAGGTGGCTCTATGCTAGGGAGACTAAGAAGCCTTACTTCCTTTTAGTGTCTGGGCCTCAGCCCTGTTGTTGACCACCAGCGCCGTATACAGCTGTGGTTGTTGAGCACTTTAGATTAAGAGTGAATGGTGGCAACAAATATATATATATGGTCCGTAATGGAAGCAACAGTCACACAAATTCATAGCCGTTTTCTTTTGTATACCACTCAAAATTGCATTTTGTCAATATAAACTACACAGTTCAGTTGTGAGTGTAGATTACACCTGCCATGCCACTATGCTAGGAACAGATATTTGCATTTTTGTTGTTGTCAAGTGCAACACTCATCCCACAGAGTGGTGGAAGTGAACTAGACTGGACTCTGTTCTCAGTGGTGAGATTGACAGTCTGGGGCAAAGGTTTAGGCGAAATGGTTCTCACCCTAGTTATACCATGGTGTTTTCAGAGTGGTTGTGTGTGTGTCCCTCTCCCAGACACACACACATGCAAGCGGACACACAGGCAAGCACGCACACCCGCGCATACACACACACTCCCAGGCGAGGCTGTCTGTCTGAGGGGATTGTCCCTGGCCTGGCGCCTGTAGGGAATGCACAGAGGTGGACGGAAGTCCCAGAAAAACAAGGAAGGTGTGGAAGGTAATTAGCAGGATCTGTTAGCAGTTGAGAGGATGAGAGGAGGATGAGGGGAAAGGAGTAGAGGAGAGAAGGCATGCCTGGACTGGTGCTGAACAACAGCCCCGAAGGACTTCCTTAAGTTTCCACCTCTCACCCCTTATGGGTTTCTTCTGGCCTCTATGGAGGGCTGGTGGAAACCATCATGGGTCCCAACAAGCAGGACTCCATAACCCATAAAGACCCCAGTCACATAGTGAGGGAGAAGGGGGGAGGGAAGGAGTCCGAAAAATGCAAGGTGAACTCTAATAAATTGAGTGGGACGAGTGTCTGTCTGTCTGCCTGCCTGCCTGCCTGCCTGCCTGCCTGCCTGCCTGTCTGTCTGCGCACATGTGGATGTGTGTGTGTGTGAGAGACTCCGTTCTGCCACTCGGCCAGCCTTCATACATGTATTCATCAGGGCCTGGGGAGACGGAGAGCTCAGGTCAATAATCACATCTGAGAAACACTCAGTCATCGCTTCTAATCCACGACAGGCGAGAGAGCCCACTCCCGAATCAATTAAAACCTAATTAGGCTCTCAGTTCCTTCTCAGGCCTTTTATCTTTTACGTACACACTGTAGTGTGTGTGTGTGTGTGTGTGTGTATTTGTCTTAAGCATGTGTCAGTTACAGCCAAAAAACACACATACTTTGTACACACACACACACACACTCATGGATTTCTAGTTTTCTAAGCTTAACCAATGGAGCTCTGGAGTAATCCTCTTTTAATAGCCACCGTGATGTAGCATTCGATAGGAATGTGTGTGAATTGGATCAAGGCCCTCACATTAGTGTAGTTTGATCCTGGGCCTGTGCAGGTTTTTGTTCCAGCCCAGCACAAACACACTTCACTCAACTCATCAACAAAATCATCAAGCCCTTGTTGAGTGTTAGTGCTTGGCTGTAACAAATATGTGCACACCCTGTGAGGCTCCCAGAACAACCATTAACGGTCACTGATCTCCAGAGTCTATGTCAATCTAAACTTTCCTGCTCTCAATGACAGTGTATGAGGCTGTATTATTTGTGTGTGTGTGTGCATGCGTGCTTTTGTGTTTGCGTGTCTGTGTGTGTGTGTGTGTGTGTGTGTGTGTGTGTGTGTGTGTGTGTGTGTGTGTGTGTGTGTGTGTGTGTGTGTGTGTGTGTGCTTGCACACGTGGGTCCAACACAGAACAGTGATCCAGTGCTGTGCTGAAGGCTGCTGAAGGCCTTTCATTGTAATGTTTCAACGGCTCTTGTTTGACGGCTCCGTCACATATCCAGGGGAGGGTTGAGGGGGGACACGTATTCATTATCCGTCCCAGGAAGTCCACTGCTTGCTCTGCACTCATATTTAGCCTCACGTTGAAGTGTTTGCCCTTTTTCCTTACAGGACAACCAGGGCTACAAGTTGATAAACAATTTGACATGAACAGTTGTATTCATCATTTTTGATTGACTAATGTCAATAGAGATATAAGGTCTGCCAAGCAAAAACCTGATAAAAAAGATCTGGGAAAAAAAAGTACAGAAATTGTTTGCTCACTGGGGAAATGAATATCCAACTAGTCAGTGACAACTGTGTGGAGTTTGTGACCGCAACTATGAGCTTATTACAATATTATAGACACTTTGTCCTGGGATTTCTTATGATCTTCTATGTAGAAGAACACACAGGCACCCGCACGCACATGCAAGAACACGCATTCTCAGGTATGCCCCTTTCCTAGCTTCTTAAGTGTCAGTGACTCGTTTCTGTTGAGTTGGCTAATTCTGGAGCGGCAGGTGGGATTTTTCCAAGTTTCCCCTCTCTCCTGTCTCTGAAATGACAGTTAAGAATGTGGGTTAGTTCAGGGAGGTCAATAGGTCTTAGGTCAAAGGTCATATGGACTAGAGTTCAATCACATTGAGCCCCAAAGCCGGTTCTTCTCTATTCTTCTCTTTGTCCTTGGTTTTTTAGTAGCTTGATTCATCCATTCAAGCGTTCTACTGAAATCAATACATCCTTCTCGAAGCACCTTAAAATATACATTATTCAATAAATCCATAGGTAAGATGTCCATATTAGGACAGTCTTAGCTTTGATTAAACAGCTCTTCCTGAGACTAAGGCAACTCCTGCTGAGATTGAAACAATTCCCGAGGCTGTCCTAATATGGACGCCGCACATAAAAACATTTCAAGGATTTTTCAGGGAATTCTCTATGTCTCATTCTCAGGTATGATTTCATTGAGATCCGTGATGGTGGTTCGGACTCGGCTGAGCTGCTGGGTAAACACTGCAGTAACATCGCCCCCCCAGCCATCATCTCTTCTGGTACTGCCCTGCACATCAAGTTTGTCTCAGACTACGCCCACCAGGGGGCTGGCTTCTCACTCCGCTACGAGATCTTCAAGACAGGTAAGCATCAAATGATGTCTGGCACCTCGTTATTGAGGCGTTTTTTGTGATTTTTATTTGTGTGTGTGGGGGGGGGGGGGGTTCATGATCTTTAAGACAGGTGAGTGAATTCTCTAATTCTACCTGATGGCTCTTATTGGGGTGTTTTGATTGGATGTTGGTCATGGGGGGGGGGGGGGTGTTATTGGTTGTGTGATTGGGACATTGATATTTGACTGGTTGCTGATAGGTTGGGATGGAGACATATGTAGAGAGGTTTTGGCCAATCTTAGATGGATTCCAAGTTGTTGCCTGCGAGCATTATATTTATTTAATAAAAATGTGTATTTAGAAACCTGTGGATTGCTATTGGTCAATATTGCCCATGAGGCGCTAACATGGCTTTCATCAAACCATATAATGTGATCTAAGTTCATCCTAATACATTTTTGGGTTGAAACCACAATGGCCAAACTCTCCAATGGGTGGCCATTCCCCTAACTAGCTTTGTGGAACGGTTGGATGGTTGACTGAGTTCTTGCTATGGATGCCTTGGGCAGAAGGACCTATGATGACCTTCACCTTCATGTGGCGGAGTCTACCTCACACACGCACACCCATACACACACTCACTCACCTCGCAAACTCACACACACCCCGACCAATTAACTTCAAAAGAGGCAGGGAGGAAAATAAACATGGTTTTACAGGAAAGAGGGAAAAAAAGCCTGAACTCTTTTCATCCTGTCTGAAAAGCATCTCAGGAATGCCTCTTTTAACTGGCCTGGGATCTGCTTCATCTGGGGGGGGGGGGGGGGGTGATGGAGAGAGGTTACAGGCTGTATGGGGAGGTGATGAGGAGGGAGGGGTGAGGAGGAGGGGGCAGAATGGGCGAGGGTGATTGAGAGGGGCTACAGGCGGTGGGGAGATGATTACTGGGAGAGGGAGGGGGAGAGGGTGAGGATGGGTTGGGATTTGAGTTTAACGACGGTGCTGGTGGTGGTAGTGCATAAGAGGAAGTGTACTTGACATACAGTACACTTGCGGTAGTGTGCTGATTCACTGTACTGAGCTATACTGATACACTCTGTACTGAGCTGTGCTTTGCTTGTAAGATCCCATTGACATTGATTTGTTTGGGTGGGATTCAGGTAGTAGTGCCTCCTCTGTTTCAAAACGTTTTTAAACGTGATTTGAAAAACAACTGTTTTGAACGTGGCCCAGTTTTGTCATTTAGCTCTGTTACCAAGGCCACCAGCACAATGATATGATGATGTGATAGGGCTAATATTATACACACATACACACACTCACTCTGTAACAGAATAGATGGGTATGCTGTTGCCATGGTTTTAACAAGAGCCTGCTATGCATTTGGGGTGCAAAAACAATGGTATGCGTGTGTAGGGGCATATTTATGTATGTGTGATATGTGTTCGTGGGTGGTTACAGTGTGCTTGGGCGTTAGACGATTCTGTTTGTGCCTATGTAGGCGTATAGATGTGTTTCTGTGCGAGAGAGATCGACACGCAGAGCATCTGTTTTGGAGTGCAGTCTTCTCTCCCTTTGCATCCTACACCCATCTCGGTTGTTTATTTTAACAAGTCAGGATCGGGCCAAATAGTTCCGCAAACCCCAGTAGTTTACGAGTTCTGGGAGAAGATTAGAGACTGCCAGGCACAACCCCGCAGTGGGAGAGCTGTTGTTTATTTACAATGATGTTTGTGCATGAGGGATGTGTGTTCTCGTCTTCTTTGTGTGCACTTGCAGTGTGTGCGCGCGCGTGTGTGTACATGCTCTAGTCCGTATGTGTTTTGAAGGAGGGCGTCACTAGTGGAGATATGATCTTAGGTCAATACACAGCTTGGAGGTGTGTCTGTCCGGCTGGCGGTTGTCCTCAGCCAGAGCCTGACCCTTCAGTCCTACTTTCGCTGCTGATCAGGGTCGTGTTCATTAGGGCACACAATGGAAAACGTTTCAAAATAGTTTGCAACTGAAACTAAAATCAGTGTTTCTTATTGGGAAAGTCCAGGTAATAGTCCCTTCCTGTTTCAGTCTGTCTTCTTCCGTTTGGTGCCAAATGAACATGACCCTGCAGTATATCTCTTCTCTTCTCCTAGACTGCCATCAGCACCCAGGGTTAATGATGAGGAGTATGTTGTAGCTAAGTAAGCAGAGTGTGTGTGTGTGTGTGTGTGTGTGTGTGTGTGTGTGTGTGTGTGTGTGTGTGTGTGTGTGTGTGTGTGTGTGCAGACATGGATATGTGTTTGTGTATACTGTGCCCACTTTCCTATGTTCAGTGCCGATAATGGATACAGGGATAATAAACAGCAATAAGATATTTGACTTCTCACCCTTAACTGTATTCCCAAATCCCTTTTTCCCTGAGCCCCCATCCCATCCGCCTGAGGGAACGTGTGCCCCAAAACAACAACCCAAACCCACCCCACCCCCATCCCACACCCACGCACCATAACCCCACAGTAGTGAATGTGCACCCACTGCCCTCCCTCCCCCCGTTATGGTTGTGCCCTACTTTCCTCACACACACTGGCGTACTAACCCCTCTTACCAAACCAGCCCCCCACTCCGCCCCCTGTCACGTGACTCTGTTACTGTGACGCTGTTACCACGGCTAGTACGGGAAGACTTCCCGCCAAGCGACCTCCTCCGGCCTCTAGCACTAGCAGAACCAATCATGATTCATCTTTCTGCGGTTCCCCTTGGGTTCATGGTCATTCCCCCCTAACCCGGTCTGTCAGGTCACCTTTGGAATGTAGTGGAATGTCGCCCAGATTGACCAGGGTGACTGACCTGGCTGTGACCCCTTCCTAACCAATGGTCGTGTGAGCATACATGCACGCGTAAATAGACTGCGGTGTCTTAACTTGCCAAGCTGTGGTACGCTCACAATGTTGTTTAGCTTTTCTTGCCCCCCTCTCCAGACACACACAAACAACACACACGCCTCAATTGTATTTCCGTGAAACCCTTGAGTTGACTCCGGCGAGAGTAGGCTGTGAGACAGAGAAAGAGAGAAAGATGGAGAGCGAGAGGAAGAGAGTGTTAAAGAGGTTGTAATGTGCAACAGACGGGCGCAAATGTGGAGGTGAACTCTCACAGCATGAGGTGCATGAGGAGAGGAAGACGAAAAACGGAGGAGCGGGAAGAGGGCGAATGAACAGACTGCGCATCCCTCCTAGGGATGGGGGGGGTGAAGGAATGGACCGTGGGAGGGAGGGGGGATTCCCTGACACAACATGGGCAGAGACTACTCCGTCAGGCACTCGAGCGGAAAGCGCCGACGCGTTTCTACCCAGCAACTCACCCCCCCCCCCCCCCCCCCCCCCCCCTCCTCAAAGCCCCACCGGCAGACAGCTCTTGCCAAATGGCTGCTCGTGGTGAAATGTGCAAGCCAGGCGAGTGGCTGCTGTGCCAGACGTGTGTGTGTGTGTGTGTGTGTGTGTGTGTGTGTGTGTGTGTGTGTGTGTGTGTGTGTGTGTGTGTGTGTGTGAGGGTCTTGTTTTTGGAATGTTCATATACTTGAACTAATAAGGACTAACAAAAGGGAGAGTACTCATGCATACACACCATCTCTCACACACACGCCACACACATATCTGGCATGTGATGATGTGAGCGTGCGAGACGGGTGGTAACACACACTGGGCTAGTATAGACATGCAATAGTGTGATTGAAGCCCTCTTTCTTCTGCCTGGGTAACAGTCTAGTGCACCCTGACCCAGTATTGAGGATAACAGGGCCAGTGGGCCAGTGTGTCTCACACAACATTCTGAGGCTTACCACACACACACACACACACACACACACACACACACACACACACACACACACACACACACACTGAGGCACACTTTCATTCACAAACACATACCCTGTCTATCATAAACCACAAACCTATGTAGAATGCAGTATGCGTTTTCATTCAATCACACACACTGGCACACTTTCATAGTGTTACGCATGTTCTTCTACACAAACACACACACAGCATTCCCTATTCAGTGAGGGGCAGTAAATGAGCCGTAGTAGCCTCCCGGGTGGCGCAGTGGTCTAGGCTCTGTCGCAGCCGGCCGCGACCGGGAGGCCCAATTGTCTGGGTTAAGGAGGGTTTGGCCGGCAGGGATGTCCTTGTCTCATCACGCACTCGCGACACCTGTGGTGGACCGGGCACAGTGCACACTGACCAGGTCGCCAGGTGTACGGTGTTTCCTATGACACATTGGTGCGGCTGGCTTCTGGGTTGGTTGGGCATTGTGTCAAGAAGCAGTGCGGCTAGGTTGGGTTGTGTTTCGGAGGGCGCATGGCTCTCGACCTTCGCCTATCCCGAGTCCGTACGGGAGTTGCGGCGATGAGACAAGACTGTAACTACCAATTGGATACCATGAAATTGTGTAAAAAAAACATTAAAAAAAAAAAAATTAGCAGAGTTTTTTTTTTAAATGAGCCTTCTCCTGGACTTGTCTGTTGTTTGTGAGTGTGTGTTTCCTCTCTTCCTGCGGTGAAAGGCAGCAGTACCCATCTCCATGAGGTCTATAAAAGTGTGTCGGCATAGTGACAGGTTAAGGCAGGCATCACACTGGCCTTGTCTCTACTCGTTAAACGAGAGGGTCTGACTGACCAATGGAGGCACAGGAGACACACACACGCACACATACATGTACACATGCACGGATGGACAACACACATGCGCAAGCACGCACGCACGCACACACACACACACACGCACACACACACACACACACACACACACAACACACAAAGGCCTTTGGAGACACATAGTGAGAACATTCAAACACTACACGTGGTGATGTTTGTTGTGATGTGGTTGAAGTACGGTCACACAAGGTCAAATCCGACCTGGGGGGGGGGGGGGCTTTGCTTTAGGAGTCACCAAAATGTGTAGGGTCTGTTTGCTGTTGCTTATCCCATTCTATTCCTTTCCCTGCCTCTTGCTCTTTGCTGCTCTTTCTGCATGCCCCTCACAGAATCATTGCTATGTGCTGCTGGTAGAGCTTGTCTGTGTATTCACAGCTTGCATGTTGTAAGTATGCATATACGTGTGTGACCCAGCAATGTTTTGAATAACAAGAGAGAGAGAGAGAGACAAAGCGAGAGGGTGAGAGGTGGGAATACAGAGAGTTTGGGGATTGTAAGGCGCAGGTATATATGATCCGTGCTTCGAATAAACGAGAGACCGAGAGAGACATGCACATCACAAATCATTAATGAGCACGTCCATAAACACTCAGTAACTCAGGGGGAAGTTTATATGGGAGGCACATCTGTCGGAGAGCTCAAGGTGAGCCGCCCAGGGCGTATAAATCTGCATAGCTAATGAGCTGCCGACACGCCGGGCCGCTTAGCGAGCTTACTCTCGTTTGTTTTGGCATGTGTTTTTCTTTTCTCTTATTTTTTTTAAAGCAAGGGAGTAAATGCAGAGCTTCCTGGGCTGTGGGTTGTGGTGACGATTATGAGGTTTATGATGAGGCGTGTGTGTGTCAAAGGTCAAATGGGGGTGCTTATATTTGTCCTGTTTCGCTGCATGTACAAGAAGGGTAACCTGTACGAGTGTGAAGTGTGAAATGGAAATGTGTTTTTTTTATTTTTAATATCCCAACCCCCCCCGAGACACCCTCGGAGAGTGGAGTCATAGCCAGGGATCTGCCATTATTGACGGCGACCCTGAAGCAATTAGGGTTAAGTACCTTGTTCAAGGGCACATTGACAGATTTTTCACCTAGTCAGCTCAGAACCAGCGACCTTTTCGGGTTACTTGCCCAACACTCTTAACCACTAGGGTGCCTGCCACTCTGTGTGTGTGAGAGGGTGCGTGCATGCGTGTGTATGTGAATGTGTGTTACACAATAAACTGCAACTGGATTCTATTATCGCTGTCTTGCAGTGACAAATGTATTTTCTTTCAAAAAAAATACCCTACTAGTAAAAAAATATGATTGCTTTTCTGTGGTAAATTGCTCATGTCTGTGTTCTCCATAGGATCGGAATTCTGTTTCCGGAATTTCACAAGTCCTTCCGGAGTGATCGAGTCCCCCGGCTTCCCTGACAAGTACCCCCACAACCTGGAATGTTCTTACATCATCATAACTCCGCCCCACATGGACGTGACCCTGACCTTCTTGACCTTTGACCTGGAGAACGATCCCCTGCTGTCAGGAGAGGGAGACTGCAAGTACGACTGGCTGGACGTGTGGGACGGACTGCCCCAGGGTGAGTGCTTACCAGACACATGCATGTCTACACACGCATTCAACACATACACTTTCATTCACACACACACACATACACACTATATGAGGTACCTGCATGTATTTGAACACAAACACACACATACACACACACGTCATCTACAATACCTCAATGAAACTTTTACTGCAGCCTTTGTCTCAATAACAATCCCGGAACTAGCCCATTCCTGCATTAGCCATTCTACACCTCCCAGGACTTTCCCATGACCTGTTTCCCATTCGTCCCCTTCATCACGCCTACTTTGCCCCACTTCCCCCTCGCTTCAATCTGCCCTTATCACACAGCACTTTCTTTCTGTTTGGGAATAGGGAGTATGGTGAAGTTGCCCCTAGATGCTGTTCTTGGGTCAGTTTTGCATTTTTCTCACAAATAGTTAAGGTTAGGATTGGGGGAAGGGGAGCTAATCCTAGATCTGTACCTAGGGGAAACTTCACACTAAAGCGAGAGTGAGAGTGCAGTGCACGAGGGGTATCGGTTGCCGTGGCGGTGAGGCGCCTGTGGGCGGAGTTACATAATGCACCATAGCTACATGCTAGTGGTATCAGGAGAGATCGGGAAAGGAAGGGAAGGGGAACACTAGTGGGAGAAAGCTCTGGAGAGCGGTCATCAAAGAGCTTCGTATCTACCGCTGGGGCTGGGAGCAAGATGATGTTCGGTTAGTAGAGAGGAGAATTTTGACTCTCACTTGCTCAAATATTTTAAACTTGAAATGGCGGCCCCAATACAACAGCTTCAATACCTCCTCGCTAAGGGCCAAACTACTCCCATTTTCAATGTGGTTTAAATGGTTGGGTCAATCACACAAGCTTAATAGAGATTTGTCTTGGGAGCAGTGTACTTTTGTATTACCTGACCCATGTGGGAATTACATTACATTTACAGACTAAAACTATACATAATAAAACTAAAGCATTGGGCTCAGAGAAGAGAGACAATATTCATTGAAATGCATTGAAATTCCAATTTAAGAATAGTTTTTTTTGAGCAAGGGATTTTTCGTTACTTGAATGAAGAACGTCAAATGACTTCCTTGATTGACTGAATTGAAATGGAATTGAGCCCGACCCCATCAAGCACATTAGTCGAAACACTGAAGAGTCTTTAGATCTGAAGGAAAGGAATGGAAAACTGATTTGGGGAATCTTCCGGAACATTGTGTGTGTGTCTGTAATCCTGGGGAGCTGGGTGGGATTGGGTGAGTTTGAGAAGATTGGGTGACAGCAGTGTATAATCTAAAGTCTGCCCCCACAGTGGGTCTTAATCCCAGCCTAAACCACACGAGAGGGAGAGTCTCACGCTGAGACACAGACCTTCAGCCTTTTCATTAGATGCTTACTCCAGTTTAAGCCTATTTCTGGACTAAAAAGCACTTTCAATGGAGATGCTCACATTCCCTAAAATACACTGATGCTAATAAAACATGTTAAATCCTGAAATAAATATGTAAAAAAATAGGAAACACGTCCGAGTTCACTTTTTTTGCAGGTGTGTAGGAATCCTTTGATGATATCAAAAAAACGTGCAAGTTTTTATTTTATTTTATGAAATAGATACATTAAAAGGTCTAACAGGTATTTTCGTCAGTTTTTGTCAAACACTGAAAACATCCTGTACATGTTGCACGAAGATCCCTCCTAACTGTTTGTGTCTGTCTGGGTTTCTAGTGGGCCCTCTGATTGGTCGTTACTGTGGTACTAAGATTCCTCCTGAGATCAAGTCGTCGTCTGGTCTACTGTCTCTCTCCTTCCACACGGACATGGCTGTGGCCAAAGACGGCTTCTCAGCCCGCTACAACATGACGCACAAAGAAGTCAGTGACAGTAAGTAGCCCAACCCCTCTGACGCTGTCCATCCGTCTGTCTCTCGTTTTCTCATTCTCCTGTTCTCGCATTCTATATATATATATATATTCTATTTCTCTCTCCCTCTCTCTCTCTCTCTCTCTCTCTCCTTCCATCTCTCTCTCCCTCTACCATTCTATATGTGTCCTATAGTCTGCATAGTCACGTTCTATCTCTACCTCTCTTGATCTCCCTTTCACTCCCTCTTCTCTCTCTTTCTTTCCCTCTCCCCAACCTCTCTCTCTCTCCACCCTCTGGTCTCTCCCCCCTCTAACTCTGGTCCCCCTCTTTCCCCCAAACTCCCTGTCTCCTAACCACACCCTCCCTCACCTGGCCCTTTTCTCTCAATTCTCCCCCCCCCCCCCCCCCCCCCCCCTCTCTCCACAGCGTTCCACTGCAGTACAGCGTTTGGTCTGGAGTCAGGAAAGATTTCGGATGACCAGATCTCAGCCTCGTCCTCCTTCTACGACGGCCGCTGGTCCCCACGCCAGGCCAGGCTCAACAACATCGACAACGCCTGGACTCCCAGCGAGGACAGCCCCAAGGAGTACATCCAGGTCAGACAGTCAAAAAGAGACATAGCGAGAGACACACACACACACACACACACACACACACACACACACACACACACACACAAACAATCAAACACTGTTTTGATAATATTCAGTGTGCGGAGCGGATGCAGGATGCTATCTGTCACTTGATAGATTATTTTGCTACTCAGGAATGCGCTGTTAGCAGTGGAAGAGTGTGCCATTGATTTTTACCTCCTCTCCCTTATGCCGCTCTTCCTCCCCAACAGCAGCCTCATAGGGCCTGGCAGCACTCCCCACTGTCTTTGTGACAGATGGACATAGGTCTAGACATCACTGTCAGGTTAAGAGCTATCTATGGGGGTATATGACTTAAAGGAGTGCAGGATCTGCATAGTTCCTTCATATCTCTAGTGTACCAATAACCTTACCTACTACGTCTCTCTTCTCTCTCTGTGCCTGGAAAAATGGAGGAAGGTAGAATAGAATAAAATTGAATCAAATAAATAGATACTTTATTGTCATCTATTTGTAATAAATGGAAATGTATCTTCCGCTTCGTCTGAAATGTATCTTATTATTTAAATCTCTGCCCCTCTCTTCCCCCTTCTACCTCTCCCCTCTCTCTCTCTCTCTCTCTCTCTCTCTCTCTCTCTCTCTCTCTCTCCCTGTCTCTCTCTCCCTGTCTCTCTCTCCCTGTCTCTCTCTCTCTCCCTGTCTCTCTCTCTCTCCCTGTCTCTCTCTCTCTCTCTCTCTCTCTCTCTCTCTCTCTCTCTCTCTCTCTCTCTCTCTCTCTCTCTCTCTCTCTTTCTCCCTCTCTCTCTCTCTCTTTCTCCTTGTCTCTCTCTCTCTCTCTTTCTCCCTGTCTCTCTCTCTCTCTCTCTCTCCCTGTCTCTCTCTCTCTCTCTCTCTCTCTCTCTCTCTCTCTCTCTCTCTCTCTCTCTCTCTCTCTCTCTCTCTCTCTCTCTCTCTCTCTCTCTCTCTCTCTCTCTCTCTCTCTCTCTCTCTCTCTCTCCCTGTCTCTCTCTCTCTCTCCCTGTCTCTCTCTCCCAGGTGGACCTCCACTTCCTCAAGGTGCTGACAGGCATCGCCACCCAGGGAGCAGTCTCCAAGGAGACGCAGAAGTCCTACTACGTGTCCACCTTCAAGCTGGAGGTCAGCACCAATGGAGAGGACTGGATGACCTATCGCTACGGCAAGAATCACAAGGTAATCTAAAACCCCAATGTAGCACCTGGAACCTAGAACCCAAATGTGAAACCTAGAACTCAAATGTGGAACCCAGTTCTCAAAGTCAAAGTTGGTTTTATATCCGTTTTTTCAAATGCAGCCTAGCTGGCAAAACCGGTTGAAACAACGTCGTAAGGAATGTGAAATTGGTTGAAACAACGTCGTAAGGAATGTGAAATTGGTTGTAATGACGTCGTAAGGAATGTGAAATTGGTTGAAACAACGTCGTAAGGAATGTGAAATTGGTTGTAACGACGTCGTAAGGAATGTGAAATTGGTTGTAATGACGTCGTAAGGAATGTGAAATTGGTTGTAACGACATCGTAAGGAATGGGAAATTGGTTGTAATGACGTCGTAAGGAATGTGAAATTGGTTGTAACGACATCGTAAGGAATGTGAAATTGGTTGTAATGACGTCGTAAGGAATGTGAAATTGGTTGTAATGACATCGTAAGGAATGTGAAATTGGTTGTGATGACGTCATTTCTAACAGTTTTGCCCTCTGGGAGACTAGCTGGTTCCATTTGCTCTGGATAAGCATGTCCTATCCAGACATTTAAATTGCTCAAATGTAAATGTAATGTAATTCCCACATGGGTCAGGTAATACAAAAGTACACTGCTCCCAAGACCAGTCTCTATTAAGCTTGTGTGATTGACCCAACCATTTAAACCACATTGAAAATGGGAGTAGTTTGGCCCTAAGCGAGGAGGTATTGAAGCTGTTGTATTGGGGCTGTTTTATTCAAATATACAGACTAATACGAGATTAAAATGTTCTTAATTTGTCTGAAATATATCCCAGTTATCAAGGCCAGGAGAGCTGCTCTGTTGGTGCTCTTCCGATGATAGTGTGGGAATGACTGGGAATTATTTTGAGATTCCTGTTGGGAATGTGTGTTGACATGAGTCATGTCTCTATCCCATGAAGTGTCTTCCTGATAGATTGAGAAAGGAGGGAAGGAGGGAGAGATGGAAAGAAGGAGGTAGGAACCTGCCAAATATGAACAATAGAGTCCTCTGTGTGCCCTTATCTATCTCTGCAATTCATTGTCCTTTTACACACACACAAACACACACCAGTGGTTGTAAACACAGCTGGAGTGTGGAAGAGGTGTGTGTGTGCGTGCGTGCTTGAGTTGTTTATGTTTGTCAATGGGATAAGGTACGAATATAGTACTCATACTCAATGTAAATGTGAACTTTGACCCAGATATGTAAATTCAGCAAAAAAAGAAACGTCCTCACTGTCAACTGCGTTTATTTTCAGCAAACTTAACGTGTAAATATTTGTATGACCATAAGATTCAACAACTGAGACATAAACTGAACAAGTACCACAGACATGTGACTAACATAAATGGAATGATGTGTCCCTGAACAAAGTGGGTGTCAAAATTAAAAGTAACAGTCAGTATCTGGTGTGGCCACCAGCTGCATTAAGTACTGCAGTGCATCTCCTCATGGACTGCACCAGATGTGCCAGTTCTTGCTGTGAGATGTTACCCCACTCTTCCACAAAGACACCTGCATGTTCCCAGACATTTCTGGTGGGGAATTGGCCCTAGCCCTCACCCTCCGATCCAACAGGTCCCAAACATGTTCAATGGGATTGAGATCTGGGCTCTTCGCTGGTCATGGCAGAACACTGACATTCCTGTCTTGCAGGAAATCACGCACAGAACGAGCAGTATGGCTGGTGGCATTGTCATGCTGGAGGGTCATGTCAGGATGAGCCTGCAGGAAGGGTAACACATGAAGTAGGAGGATGTCTTCCCTGTAATGCACAGCATTGAGATTGCCTGCAATGACAACAAGCTCAGTCCGAAGATGCTGTGACACACCGCACCAGACATTGACGGACCCTCCACCTCCAAACCGATCCCGCTCCAGAGTACAGGCCTCGGTGTAACGCTCATTCCTTTGACGATAAATGCGAATCCGACCATCACCCCTGGTGAGACAAAACCGCGACTCGTCAGTGAAGAGCACTTTTTGCCAGTCCTGTCTGGTCCAACGACGGTGGGTTTGTGCCCATAGGCAACGTTGTTGCCGGTGATGTCTGGTGAGGACCTGCCTTTACAACAGGCCTACAAACTCTCAGTCCAGCCTCTCTCAGCCTATTGCGGACAGTCTGAGCACTGATGGAGGGATTGTGCGTTCCTGGTGTAACTCGGGCAGTTGTTGTTGCCATCCTGTACCTGTCCCGCAGGTGTGATGTTCGGATGTACCGATCCTGTGCAGATGTTGTTACACGTGGTCTGCCACTGCGAGGACGATCAGCTGTCCGTCCTGTCTCCCTGTAGCGCTGTCTTAGGTGTCTCGCAGTACGGACATTGCAATTTCTTGCCCTGTTCACATCTGCAGTCCTCATGCCTTCTTGCAGCATGCCTAAGGCACGTTCACACAGATGAGCAGGGACCCTGTGCATCTTTCTTTTGGTGTTTTTCAGAGTCAGTAGAAAGGCCTCTTTAGTGTCCTAAGTTTTCAGAACTGTAACCTTAATTGCCTACCACATGTAAGCTGTTAGTGTCTTAACGACCGTTCCACAGGTGCCTGTTCATTAATTGTTTATGGTTCATTGAACAAGCATGGGAAACAGTGTTTAAACCCTTTACAATGAAGATGTGTGAAGTTATTTGGATTTTTACGAATGATCTTTGAATGACAGGGTCCTGAAAAAGGGACGTTTCTTTTTTCCCCTGAGTTTATGTTAAAGCCACCGTGGACTGTAGAGAGGGGGAGAGTCATCAGCTTTTTTATCCCAACCTCCTTTCTCCCTTTGGGTCGCCTCTTTGTCTGTTTCAGCTTTGGTTGACAGTGGGGGGCATACCATGTCTGTGAGGCGATTATTTGAGGAAATGGATTTAGAATTAAATAAAAAACACCCAACAGCTGGACCCCCCCTCCCGCACACACACCACCACTGACCTCAGAGCGGGGTGTCTGGACTGGAGATGAGTTTTGACCAGGGGTTATCTGGAGCCGTGCAAGATAGAAGGTCCTCTGTCCATATGTATGTTCCGTGACAGTTAATCCAACAATGGTGGCGTCTGACAGACACACAGAGTCCGAGTTAGCCTGGCCCTAAGCCCTTAGAGATCCTTTAAGTGTTTAAACCAGGGAACACGATGGGGGGCATGGCAATGAAAGGAGATTTGCCCTTCTGATTGTCATTTAACAGTTAGTTTCTAGCTAAACTAATGGGCTGGTTATGTGTGTGTGTGTGTGTGTGTGTGTGTGCGTGCGCGCGCTCGCGTGCATGTCACACTTTTGATATGTCGTCAAGTCAACTACAGTATGGGACTACAGGATTGGGACTTCCTGTCCGTCTGCTGAGCGTGTGTGTGTGTTTGCAGTATGTGTTTGTCTATGAATCTGTGCATGTCTGCGTGTGTATTTATTTATGTGCAGAAGTGTGTGCGTGTGTGAGGATGTGTGCCTATACAGCTCTGGAAAAAATGAAGAGACCACTGCAAAATGATCACTTCCTCTGTATTTACTATATATAGGTATGTGTTTGGGTAAAATTGACATTTTTGTTTTATTCTATAAACTACTGACAACATTTCTCCCAAATTCCCCCAAACAATATTGTCATTTAGAGCATTGATTTGCAGAAAATGGCAACTGGTCAAAATAACAAAGGAGATGCAGTGTTGTCAGATCTCAAATAATGCAAATAAAATAAGTTCATATTCATTTTTAAACAACACAATACTAATGTTCTAACTTAGGAAGAGTTCAGAAATCAATATTTGGTGGAATAACCCTGATTTTCAATCACCGCTTTCATGCGTCTTGGCATGCTCTCCACCAGTCTTTCACATTGATGTTGGGTGACTCCACTCCTGGCACAAAAATTCAAGCAGCTCGGCTTTGTTTGATGGCTTGTGACCATCCATCTTCCTCTTGATCACATTCCAGAGGTTTTCAATGTGGTTCAGGTGTGGAGATTGGGCTGGCCATGACAGGGTCTTGATCTGTTGCTCCTCCATCCACACCTTGATTGACCTGGCTGTGTGGCATGGAGCATTGTCCTGCTGGAAAAACCAATCCTCAGATTTGGGGAGCATTGTTAGAGCAGAAGGAAGCACGTTTTCTTCCAGGACAACCTTTGTACTTGGCTTGATTCATGCATCCTTCACAAAGACAAATCTGTCCGATTCCAGCCTTGCTGAAGCATCCCCAGATCATCACCGATCCACCACCAAATATCACAGTGGGTGCGAGACACTGTGGCTTGTAGGCCTCTCCAACCACTCCACACATTTCTTGATAACAAACTATTGTTTTGGCAAGTTGGTTTGGATATCTACTTTGTGCAAGACACAAGTAATTTTTCCAACAATTGTTTACAGACAGATTATTTCACTAATAATTCACTGTATCACAATTCCAGTGGGTCAGAAGTTTACATACACTAAGTTGACTGTGCCTTTAAACAGCTTGGAAAATTCCCAAAAATGATGTCATTGCTTTAGAAGCTTCTGATAGGCTAATTGACATAATCCACTCACCTGTGGATGTATTTCCAGGCCTACCTTCAAACTCAGTGCCTCTTTGCTTGACATCATGGGAAAGACCTCAGAAAGTCTGGTTCATCCTTGGGAGCAATTTCGAAACGCCTAAAGGTACCACGTTCATCTGTACAAACAATAGTACGCAAGTATAAACACCATGGGACCACACAGTCGTCATACCGCTCAGGAAAGAGACGCGTTCTGTCTCCTAGAGATGAATGTACTTTGGTGCGAAATGTGCAAATCAATCCCAGAACAACAGCAAAGGACCTTGTGAAGATACTGGAGGAAACAGGTACAAAAGTATCTATATCCACAGTAAAATGAGTCCTATATCAAGATAACCTGAAAGGCCGCTCAGCAAGGAAGAAGCAACTGCTCCAAAACCGCCATAAAAAAGCCAGACTACTGTTTGCATCTGCACATGGGGACAAAGATTGCACTTTTTGGAGAAATGTCCTCTGGTCTGATGAAACAAAAATAGAACTGTTTGGCCATAATGACCATCGTTATGTTTGGAGGAAAAAGGGGGAGGGTTTCAAGCCGAAGAACACCATCCCAACCATGAAGCACGGGGGTGGCAGCATCACGTTGTGGGGGTGATTTGCTGCAGGAGGGACTGATGCACTTCACAAAATAGATGGCATCATGAGGAGGGAAAAATATGTGGATATATTGAAGCAACATCTCATGACATCAGACAGGAAGTTAAAGCTTGGTCTCAAATGGGTCTTCCAAATGGACAACGACCCCAAGCACACTTCCAAAGTTGTGGCAAAATGGCTTAAGGACAACAAAGTCAAGGTATTGGAGTGGCCATCACAAAGGCCTGACCTCAATCCTATAGAAAATTAGTGGGCAGAACTGAAAAGCGTCTAACGGAGTCAGGTCTACAAACCTGACTCCGTTACGCCAGCTCTGTCAGGAGGAATGGGCCAAAATTCACCCAACTTATTGTGGGAAGCTTGTGGAAGGCTACCCAAAATGTTTTCCCCAAGTTAAACCATTTAAAGGCAATACTGCCAAATATTAATTGAGTGTATGTAAACTTCTGACCCACTGACCCACTTCCGACCCACTCTCTCTATTATTATTCTGACATTTCACATTCTTGAAATAAAGTGGTGATCCTAACTGACCTAAGACATGGAATTTTTTACTAGGGTTACATTTCCAGGAATTGTGGAAAAACTTAGTTTAAATGTAGTTGGCTAAGGTGCATGTAAACTTCCGACTTCAACTGCACACCTATAAATGGTAAAACCAGAGAAACGGATCATTTTGCAGTATGTCTTGTAATTTTTTTTCCAGAGCTGTGTGTGTGTGTGTGTGTGCGTGTGCGTGCGTGCGTGTGTGTGTGCGCGTGCGTGTGTCAAAGTATGAGCGGGAGCAGGGTGCCGACACATGGATACAGCAGCTGGAGGTTTCTAGTCAATGTTCCGTAGTGAGCGACAGAAGGTTGGAAACATCAGCAGTTCTCATAAAGCGGATCTGAAGAATCATGCAAGTAACACCAGGGCCTTATTCATTAGTGCAACCCGTAGCAAACAGAAAATCGAAAATAAGCCATTCTTATTGGACAAATTCAGTTGGCTCCCTCCCCTTTTCAGCCTGTTTGCTTCAGTTTGGTTCCTAGTAAATACACTCCATGTCTATGATTTTGACTGAAATGGCATCATAGCATAGAGTTCCATTTGTGCCAAATTGCTATTTCTCTTCCTCTGTGAGCGACTGGCAGTTTATTGTTGGAGCATGTGTGATTTATTAAATAGGCATCATGCTACTCACACATGCACATCGTTACTTGACACAGCTCTCTCACATACACATACACTCATAAAGACATACACACATGCATTCACATTCGCGTACACAAACACACATTGTGCCTGAATGGGGGAATCACATTAGCCCAAATAATAAACAGACATGGTGTGTTTCGCAGAAATGCATTGTCTTACTGTGCTAAATCTGCCACTCTGTGACCTGGGAGAAAAACAGCCCACACTGCAGTTACACCCTGTTACTCTCAGTCACACACACTAGCTGTGTCAAACACACACACACTCAAATGTAGAAACACACACATTTACGCAGGCACGTAGACACACACACACACACAAACATATACGCAGGCATGTCTACACACTCAAGCACATAGACACACACACACATAGGCATGTAGACACACATACGCCTAGCACACACACACACACTCACCCACACACTAACCCACGCACACACTTGCAGTGTGATGAGAGAGAAATGAGGGAAGTGGGGCAGAGTGGGAGACATTGACAAAAACAACTGTGTGAAGGGGTGGGAGACCATTTCAAAGGAGTACCTCAGCACTCCTCATGTAGACACACACACACACACACACACACACACACACACACACACACACACACACACACACACTCCTCAGCCCTGCTGGCCCCCTCTTCAAGCCACTAGTGGAAAGCAGCCAGTTGGAACCAATTGTCAACATCTTCATACGGAGCGAGAAACGGAAGGCGGGAGGGAGGGAGGGGGCTGGATAGAAAGACAGAGAGAGATGTCTTGTGCAGAGCTTGGCCACATCTCCCTGTGGTGCCATCAGCTTGAAGGGAAACACAGCAGGGACAGAGAGAGAAGGCAAATGGATCATCTCGGAATGAGTTGAGTCTCTCTCTCTCTCTCTCTCTCTCTCTCTCTCTCTCTCTCTCTCTCTCTCTCTCTCTCGTAAATCTCCATTTGTTATTCTTTGTTTTCTCTCCATCTTGTTTTTAGAGAAGTGTTTTCATCTGGGAGACTCAGCCCAGTCTGACACTATCTCCTTCCGCTCCTCTGCACACACTCACACACACTCCTTCTCTTTCGCGGTGACCCCATTCTTCTGCGGAGGGTCATCAATAGTTAAATATCCGTGGTGCCTCTGTCCCGCCGGTGTCCATCCGCTCCAGGCTTTTGACCGTCACATAAATGTGGGAGGGGTTCCGGGGTGTGTATATGTGTGAAGTGGTGCAGCAGGGCTAGGGTAGGGTGGGTTAAGGGGTTCGTTGGGGGGTTCGTTATAATTTCATGACCTGCCACACGAGGAGACAACATGGCAATGTTAATTATTTAGCCCGCTTTGCCCTGTGTGCTGTATAGAGGCGGAGCTACCCCCCCCCCCCCCCCCCCTATTCCTTCCCATCGTCAGGCAGATTACAAGGTTTGCCCAGACGACTGCCTGAATGACACCCACAGTCTGCCAGAGCAACAATGGGACATCCCATACCATCACATACAATAACACACTCATGCAATTTGCATGAACACATATGATGTACATAGAGCGTACACATGCTCTAACAAAAACTCATGCACACTCATATACCCAAACATCAACTCTAACCCACACACACAACTTTATGACCCTTCTCCTGTTTCCAGCAAATGTCCAGGTGTCTAATGAGCGGAATGACCTTTGACCCTGCTGATAGGGTAATTGAGGTCAGGGGTAAGGATGTAACTAGAGAGAGGAAGAGGAAACAGAGGGGACTGGGGATGTCTGCAGCACGACTCTCCTTCTCCTATCCCCCACCCTCTCTCTCTCTATTTCTCCCTCTCTCATATCCTTCTTTATTTTCTAAAAACCCTCCCTCATGCGCCCCCCCCCCCCCCCCCCCCCCCCAAACAAAGTTCTATTGAATGTGTCTGACATCACAAAATGGAGTTCTAAAATGTAGTTTGGGCCGTTAAAAGATAAGTGACATTATCTCTATACCATCTGGCAGCAGGTGAGAACTGGCTATGTTCACTTGTGGAGGGCGGTTTGTGGTTTGGACTCATGGGTGTTAGGCTAACACACATGGGTATGAGCATACACAGTGCACAGAGCCAATCAAAATACCGGGGGACAGAGTGGCCTCGGACACAGGGAGAGGAAGATCGGAAGAGAGTGGAAAGACTGTAGTGAGGAAGAGGAAGAGAGAGTGAAGGAAAGGTTGGTAGAATGATTATAGCCTCCGATACATAGAGAGGAGAGAAGAGAGGAGAGAAGAGAGGAGAGAAGAGAGGAGAGGAAAATATAATACAAATAGTATAGTAAGTCAGAGAGAAGAAAAGACGAGGAAGGATATAGAGAGTGAAAGAGAGAGAGGGAAAGTGAGAGAATTACCATAGACACAGACACAAAGGAGAAGAGCGAAAGAGACGCATTGAAGGCACATTCAAGTATTTGACTAGAGGCCTACATTGCATATGACAATAGGCCGGCATTTCATGCAAAAACTTTGCTTTAAATAAGCCTTATTAAAACCTCTAGCTCTGGCGCCCTCTGTGGTCAGTTGGTGTAACGATTCTCCCTGGCTGTCAATCTGGTGCATTTTAGGCCACAATACACGTTTCTACAGTGTCTGTGTCCCAAATGGTACTCTATTGTCTTTGTAGGGCCCTGGTCAAATGTAGTGCACTACATAGGACATAGAGTCCCATTTGGAACACAGACAGTGTCTGCTTTAACTGATATTAAGCTTTGGCCTGTGGTCCTTTCTTCTTCTGAGTTCCTCTTATATCTGGAGTTGGACGGTCCAAACGGAGGCGGGGGGGGGGGGGGGTGTCTGGGTGTGTTATCGCACCCCAGAGGACGGTCTCGTTGTTTCCTGTGTCTCTCTGTGGTTTCAAACTGGCAATGAGCCTCACTGGAGAGAGAGAGAGGGGGAGTAAAACAGAGAATGGAGAGAGAGTAGAGAGAGAGAGATGTTTTGATGGGGTGTGGTTGGTGGAAGACCTCCAGACTGGATAGAGGGATAGGACATGAGGTGGATCAGACGTCTCTCACCATTGGTTCCTCCCACGGGCATGAGGGGACGTCTGTTATCTGTCTGTGTCCTTCCCCTAAACAAGGGAGAGGCTCCTCTCCTTGAGTCACATTTACCCTCTGACCTCTAACCTCGCTCCCTGAGGGGTCAAGAGAGGAAGGGAGGTGTAAGGAGTGGGGTGGACGTTCAGGACGGATGCCACAGGAAATAGTCCTTGGTCTTGTCCTGCCCTCCTGCGGAGACTTCCTGTTATTGTTACAGAACGCCCAATCCTGTCCGACCTTGCCCTGTCATGTCCATCAAGCATTTCTGTCCACTGTTCAGTCCCCCCAGGGTGGTAGTATGTGTGTACGGTGGGGGAAGGGGAGTGTGTGTTTGGGATGTGTGTGTGTTCTTAGCGTGTGTGTGTCTGCCCTTCCAAACCCCTACCATCCCTCACCGTTTGCCCCACAAACACAGACAGACAGCTGGGTGGGTGTCATTGGATCTGTGTTTAGGTTGTCTGTGCTTAGCTGGGGCTCTGTGTGTGTGCAGCGAAGCGAGACTCACACTGCGGGCTATGGATGTTTGTGGTAGAGAGAGATTGCGAGGAAGAGAGAACTGAAAACTTGCTCGCACACTTTTTCACTTTTTGTAAAAAAATAAAGTCCCAAGATTATTGTTTGGAATGTGAGGACAAAAATCCCCTCTTTTTGACACGCACAGCTCATAGCTCCACGCACCTGCAGATTTCATTTACATTTACATGTTGGTAATTTAGCAGATGCTCTTATCCACAGCAATCCTCTCCTTTCACTGTGTCACTCACTCATCCCCTTCGCAACAAAGGCTATCCACTTCTGTCGGTGTGTGGCCATCTTCAACACCGTGCCCTAGCACTGCTGGTGTGTGTGTGTGTGCGCGCGTGTGTGTGTGTGTGTGCGCGCGTGTGTGTGTGTGGTATAAAATGTGTGTGGTATCTTTTGATTGGTATAAGCGTCTAACCATATACCCCTCTGTGTGTGTTCTCCAGGTGTTCCATGCTAACACAGACCCATATGAGGTGGTGTTGAACCGCGTACCCCAGCCCGTCTTAGCCCGCTTCGTACGCATCCGACCTCAGGTCTGGAAGAACGGCATTGCCCTGCGCTTCGAGCTCTACGGCTGCCAGATCATAGGTGTGTGTGAGAGGGAGCCACGGGGAAACAGGTGTTTCAGTTATTTTGCCTTAGATACTTGAATCATCCTTTACATTACGTCCTCTGTCCCACTCCACGTCAAAACAGAGTATTTTTGAGAGACAAAATGTGTTCCGGCATCTCCTGCTCTGTCAGTGAAGAAACTTAAAATATCCCCTTAGAAGAAATGCCAGCCAGTTTATGCATTAACTACGCAGTAACATGAGCACACACACACACACACTCTCACACACTCACACACACAAACATAAGAACTTCCGACAGCAACCAGAGCATTAGTCTAATCAAAGTTTTACTCCGTTCTCAGCCAGCACGTCTCCAATCACTTCCTCCTCCGCATTCGTCTTTTCCCTCACTCTCACTCGCTCTATATTTCCACTGTTTCTGCTCTCCTTCCTCCTTCTCCTAAAGGTCTCCCTCGTAATCATTCTTTTCTCTCACTTTCATTTTCTCTCTCATTCCATACCCTGTTCTTGCTTTTCACTCTTTCTCCCTCTCTCGCTCCCTCTCCACCTACTCCAATTCTCTCTATCAATAGCCTTTCTCTACCTCTGAGTAATTCTCTGTCTCTCCCCTTTTCCCTCTCCCTCTTCCTCTTCCTCTCCCTCTCCTGCCCTTTAAACTGTTTTTTTGACTTCAGGATATCAACCTACTTTCTCTCAACCCCCTACAATCTCGCAGATGCAGTATGTCACAAGAATGGGTCACAATCAATCATTCATGACACTCTTGTTCACTTGTAAATCTTGAACTGTGATTCACAGGGGGAGAGAGAGTACCACTCATTAGCTGGTATTGCAAGTACATGTTAGACTGGCTCTCACCGTTCAGGTACACACATAGTCACTTGAAGACAAGCACGATGACCTCACGTCGATACACACAGTCACACACACAGTCACACACACACACACACACATGCATTTCTGTTGCCATTTATCCATAATTTACATTCATCGCTAGTGCTGTGAGATAACAGCATGAAACTTTGATCTGTGTGCTCTTAAACCGTCAACCCTACTAATGCTCTCCTCTCTTCTCCTCCTCTCTCTCTCTCCTCTCTCGGTCTCACTCCCCCTGTCTCGTCTTATGTCTGGTCTTCTCTCCCCTGTTTCTCCCTCGGTCTCTTCCTCGCTAATCTCCTCTACCGTCCTCTTTCTCTCTCTCTCTACCATTCTCCCTCAATCTTTCTTTCTTCTCTCTCCTAGTTCCATCTCTCTCTCTTCCTCCTCTTTCAACTCCTGTAACCCCTCCCCTTCTCTTCCTCCTTCTCTCTCATTGCTTCTTTTACAGATAATATGTGAGGGTTGAAATGTGATAGTTTTGTGTAATGTATGACATTTACCCAATAAAGGGGATTTTGATGAATAATTTCCCTTCCCACTCCCCCTCCCTTCCCCATCCCTCTCCCCACCCATCTTCTTCCCTAACTTCAGATGCTCCGTGTTCAGAGATGCAGGGCCTCCTCTCTGGCCTGCTCCCCGACGCCCAGATCTCAGCCTCGTCAGCTCGAGACATGCTGTGGTCCCCTGGGAATGCCCGCCTGGTGGGCAGCCACTCAGGCTGGTTCCCCGGCCCCGCTCAACCCCTGGCTGGGGAGGAGTGGCTCCAAGTGGACCTGGGTGTCCCCAAGACTGTCGGGGGGATTATTACCCAGGGGGCGAGGGGCGGAGAGGGGACAAGTAATACGGACAACAGGGCCTTTGTGAGGAAGTACCGCGTGGCTCACAGTCTAGACGGGAAGGACTGGGGGTTCGTTATGGACAGCAAGACCAGCCTGCCCAAGGTGGGTGTGGGGGAGGGGGACATGTGTAGGGGTGGGGGTGATGTTGGGGTTGTGTGTGCGTGCGTGTCAGTGTAAAGTGTGATTATACTCATTTAAATAATCTACATAAAGAGTTTTGCCACAGTACATTTCAATATTTCTGCTTTATTTCTGTGTGTGTGTTGCAGATATTTGAGGGGAATACCCACTACGACACCCCTGAGCTACGGCGTTTTGAGGAGACCCTGGCCCAGTTCATCAGGATCTATCCAGAGAGGTGGTCTCCTGCCGGGATCGGGATGAGAGTAGAAATATTGGGCTGTGACGTGCCAGGTAAGCCCGTGGAATTCTATTAACATTCTCAGCTTAGACACATGCACACTCCTCTCGCCACCAGAGACCGGGGTTCCATCCCCGCTCCAAACATTCAATCTGTTTCTCCTCTCTGTCATTTCATAACTGCCAAAATATCCTACAAATATACACTACCGTTCAAAAGTTTGGGGTCACTTTAGAAATGTCCTCTATTCTGGTTAGAGCCAGTTTGCACTGTTCTGTGAAGGGAGTAGTACAGAGCGTTGTATGAGATCTTCAGTTTCTTGGCAATTTCTCGCATGGAATAGCCTTCATTTCTCTGAACAAGAATAGACTGACGAGTTTCAGAAGAAAGGTGTTTGTTTCTGGCCATTTTGAGCCTGTAATCGAACCCACAAATGCTGATGCTCCAGATACTCAACTAGTCTAAAGATGGCCAGTTTTATTGCTTCTTTAATCAGCTGTTTCTGTTACGGTGAGTGAATGAGGACCCAAAAGCGAACTAACTTAAACAGAGCTTCTTTAATAACCAAACATAGGTAGGCTCAGATAGACCGGCAGATTCCGACAGGACAGGACAAGGTTACAGCAAACATGACGATAGTCTGGCTCAGGCATGAAACACAACAAACAAGAATCCGACAAGGACAGGAACAAAAACAGAGAGAGATATAGGGGCCTAATCAGAGGGAAAAAGGGAACAGGTGGGAAACGGGGTGAATGGGTAGTTAGGAGGAGACAAGGCACAGCTGGGGGAAAGAGGGGGAGAAAAGGTAACCTAACAACGACCAGCAGAGGGAGACAGGGTGAAGGGAAAGGACAGAAACACACAACATGACAATACATGACAGTACCCCCCCACTCACCGAGCGCCTCCTGGCGCACTCGAGGAGGAAACCTGGCGGCAACGGAGGAAATCCTCGATCAGCGCACGGTCCAGCACGTCCCGAGAGGGAACCCAACTCCTCTCCTCAGGACCGTACCCCTCCCAATCAACGAGGTACTGGTGACCACGGCCCCGAGGACGCATGTCCAAAATCCTGCGGACCCTGTAGATGGGTGCGCCCTCGACAAGGATGGGGGGGGGGGGGGGGAAGACGAGCGGGGGCGCGAAGAACGGGCTTAATACAGGAGACATGGAAGACCGGGTGGACGCGACGAAGGTATCGCGGAAGAAGAAGTCGAACTGCGACAGGATTAATGACCCGAGAAATACGGAACGGACCAATGAACCGCGGGGTCAACTTGCGAGAAGCCGTCTTAAGGGGAAGGTTCTGAGTGGAGAGCCAAACTCTCTGACCGCGACAATATCTAGGACTCTTAGTTCTACGCTTATTAGCAGCCCTCACAGTCTGCGTCCTATAACGGCAAAGTGCAGACCTGACCCTCTTCCAGGTGCGCTCGCAACGTTGGACAAAAGCCTGAGCGGAGGGGACGCTGGACTCGGCGAACTGAGATGAGAACAGCGGAGGCTGGTACCCGAGGCTACTCTGAAAAGGAGATAGCCCGGTCGCAGACGAAGGAAGCGAGTTGTGGGCGTATTCTGCCCAGGGGAGCTGTTCTGACCAAGACGCAGGGTTGCGAAAAGAAAGACTGCGTAAGATGCGACCAATAGTCTGATTGGCCCGTTCTGCTTGACCGTTAGACTGGGGGTGAAAGCCGGAAGAGAGACTGACGGAAGCCCCAATCAAACGGCAAAACTCCCTCCAAAATTGAGACGTGAATTGCGGACCTCTGTCCGAAACGACGTCTGACGGAAGGCCATGAATTCTGAAAACATTCTCGATGATGATTTGTGCCGTCTCTTTAGCAGAAGGAAGCTTAGCAAGGGGAATGAAATGAGCCGCCTTAGAGAACCTATCGACAACCGTAAGAATAACAGTCTTCCCCGCTGACGAAGGCAGTCCGGTGACAAAATCTAAGGCGATGTGAGACCACGGTCGAGAGGGAATGGGAAGCGGCCTGAGACGGCCGGCAGGAGGAGAGTTACCGGACTTAGTCTGCGCGCAGACCGAACAAGCAGCCACGAAACGACGCGTGTCATGCTCCCGGGTGGGCCACCAAAAACGCTGGCGAATGGAAGCAAGCGTACCCCGAACGCCAGGGTGGCCGGCTAACTTGGCAGAGTGAGCCCACTGAAGAACGGCCAGACGAGTAGGAACGGGAACGAAAAGAAGGTTCCTAGGACAAGCGCGCGGCGACGGAGTGTGAGTGAGCGCTTGCTTTACCTGCCTCTCAATTCCCCAGACAGTCAACCCGACAACACGCCCCTCAGGGAGAATCCCCTCGGGGTCAGTGGAGGCTACTGAAGAACTGAAGAGACGAGATAAAGCATCAGGCTTGGTGTTCTTAGAGCCCGGACGATAAGAAATCACGAACTCGAAACGAGCGAAAAACAGCGCCCAACGCGCCTGACGCGCATTAAGTCGTTTGGCAGAACGGATGTACTCAAGGTTCCTATGGTCAGTCCAAACGACAAAAGGAACGGTCGCCCCCTCCAACCACTGTCGCCATTCGCCTAGGGCTAACCGGATGGCGAGCAGTTCGCGGTTTCCCACATCATAGTTACGTTCCGACGGGGACAGGCGATGAGAAAAATACGCGCATGGGTGGACCTTGTCGTCAGAGAGGGAGCGCTGAGAAAGAATGGCTCCCACGCCCACCTCTGACGCGTCAACCTCGACAACGAACTGTCTAGAGACGTCAGGTGTAACAAGGATAGGAGCGGATGTAAAACGATTCTTGAGGAGATCAAAAGCTCCCTGGGCGGAAACGGACCACTTAAAGCACGTCTTGACAGAAGTAAGGGCTGTGAGAGGAGCTGCCACCTGACCGAAATTACGGATGAAACGACGATAGAAGTTCGCGAAGCCGAGAAAGCGCTGCAGCTCGACGCGTGACTTAGGAGCGGGCCAATCAATGACAGCTTGGACCTTAGCGGGATCCATCTTAATGCCTTCAGCGGAAATAACAGAACCGAGAAATGTGACGGAGGAGGCATGAAAAGTGCACTTCTCAGCCTTCACAAAAAGACAATTCTCTAAAAGGCGCTGGAGGACACGTCGAACGTGCTGAAGATGAATCTGGAGTGACGGTGAAAAAATCAGGATATCGTCAAGGTAAACGAAAACAAAGATGTTCAGCATGTCTCTCAGGACATCATTGACTAATGCCTGAAAGACAGCTGGAGCGTTAGCGAGGCCGAAAGGAAGAACCCGGTATTCAAAGTGCCCTAACGGAGTGTTAAACGCCGTCTTCCACTCGTCCACCTCCCTGATGCGCACGAGATGGTAAGCGTTACGAAGGTCCAACTTAGTGAAAAACCTGGCTCCCTGCAGGATCTCGAAGGCTGAAGACATAAGAGGAAGCGGATAACGATTCTTAACTGTTATGTCATTCAGCCCTCGATAATCTATGCAGGGGCGCAGAGACCCGTCCTTCTTCTTGACAAAAACAGCTACAATAGTCATTTACAACATGAACAATATCTACACTGTATTTCTGATCAATCTGATGTTATTTTAATGGACAAAAAACAAGCTTTTCTTTCAAAATCAAGGACTATTCTAAGTGACCCCAAACATTTGAACGGTTTGGGTATATTTTTAAAAAGTGTGTGGGCGTGCGCGTACTATATATCATCTGTGAGTCTACTGGATACACGATTAGGGAGTTGGAAAGCAAGTGGAAGTGGAAAAATCAGGGGAGTCTTGGAAAGAGTGAAGGTTAAAGTTACAGGGAGTGGAGAAAGGGTTGGACGGGTTTTGAGCAATCTGTCCCAAGGGTACCATGCACGCACACACTGTATGGTCTGCTATCGCAGATGTGAGGTAGAAACACAACAAACAAGAATCCGACAAGGACAGGAACAAAAACAGAGAGAGATATAGGGGCCTAATCAGAGGGAAAAAGGGAACAGGTGGGAAACGGGGTGAATGGGTAGTTAGGAGGAGACAAGGCACAGCTGGGGGAAAGAGGGGGAGAAAAGGTAACCTAGACACATCTGTATGGTCTGCTATCCAGATGTGAGGTAGTAGACACATCTGGCCTCTCACTGCTCACTACTCCCACTGGGGACACCTGAGCTACAGCACCAGGACACCTGAGCTACAGCACCAGACAGTGGGCTCAACACCTACACGCACGCACACACACGCATATACACACACACACACACACACACACACACACACACACACACACACACACACACACACACACACACACACACACACACAACACAACACTTCGGCTCCACCTGTCACACAAACACACACACCCTCACTGCAAGCATACAGTACACACACACACACACACACACACACACACACACACACACACACACACACACACACACACACACACACACACACACACACACACACACACACACACCCCTGAGCTGGTTCTAGGCCCCTCTCTCTGTTCCCACCCTGACTAGGATGTTCAACACATACGCATAAACACACACAGACAGACACTATAATGGCTCCTAATGGGCCTACACAGGACGTCTGCGCTGAATTCTCAACACCTACACCTACACACTGTAATCAGTGTTAGGGGAGAGCTTGTGTGTATGCGTGCATGTGTGCGTGTGCGTCTGTGCGTAAGGAACACAGCCCTGTTCGGTGGTGTAAGGAGGATGTGGACCTCTTAATATTTCATCCCACTCCTCTCTGACTCACTCACTATGCCATTAGAGAGGAGAAACAAGACCAGAATCCTCCGTTAACATAGAACAAGAGGACACAAACACACACACGCTCTCTCTCCGTCAGAATAACAGGCTAGTGCCCTTTGTTAGGGACCCTCAGTACCACACCCATGATTGGCCTACATGACTGACTGACAAATGAGCTGCATTCCTCCCCTCCCTACATCTCTCTCTCCTTGCTGTCCTATGTCACTTCCTCCTCGCCCCATCGCTTCCTGCTGCTGTCCCCAGTGGGGTCTACACACAGGCCCTGGGATTCAAACCGGCAACCCTTCACCTTGAGGCCACAGCCATCCCGGTGTTAACCCTGCCACATGTAAAAGACATTTGAGACCAGGTGAAAGCCCCGTGTTAAAGCAATCCGTCACAGGCTCCTCTTTATTGGACATGGAGGACATCCCAGAGAGATGGAGTAGTTTAACACCACACTGGTGTTCAACAGAGCATTTGGTCCACAAGTGTTCACAGTGCGGGAGGGTTGGAGTGCTATGCCTCGTAACACAGGAGGGAGGATTGTAAATCTTTTGTCACCCCTCCTTTTTTCTCCCACCACCTCTCTTTCTCATTCTCGCTCTTATTCTCTCTCTTTCTCTCCTCGCTCTGTATCTCTCTCTCTCTGTCTCTCTGTCTCTCTCTCTCTCACTGTTAAATCCCACACATGGCTCTGTTCTCTCCTCTCTCTGTCAATCTGTCTCTTTCTGTCTCTCTCTGTCTCTCTGTCTCTCTCTCTCTCACTGTTAAATCCCACACATGGCTCTGTTCTCTCCTCTCTCTGTTCCCACCCTTAGGCATAGTGCGTGGGTCTGTAAATGTTTTTGTTCTTCTTATTTCCTCCACTCTCCTCTGCTGTTTCTCATCACACACTCCCCCTCTCTGGTTTCTGCTGTCCATTCCAGGCTCTTTGGTCTCATTTCTTACACACACACCTCACACACATACACACACACACACACACACACACACATACACACACACACACACACACACACACACACACACACACACACACACACACACACACACACACACACACACATTATGCACACACACACACACACCTCACACACACATACACACTTACACACACACACATACACACACACACACACACACACACACACACACACACACACACACACACACACACACACACACACACACACACACACACACACACACACACACACACACACACCTCACACACATATACACACTTATGCACACACACACACACACACACACACACACACACACACACACACACACACTCTGCCTGGATATCTCTTTCTGCCTTCTTTCAAGATCAACTTCGGAGGTTTCTCTTAGGCTTTGTTTTACAATCTTCAAGGACATATTGGGCTCTATTTTAACCTTTTACTGCAGTGGGCTAAATTAGGGTCACACAGAGTGCTTCTCTGTAATCTTAAACAAATCTACTATGAAACAAAAGTATACACCTCACAAAAAAGTTGGACAGATTTTTGGGCCGATTTTTTAAAATCATGTCTATTAATTATGAATTTATGACAAATATTAATGACATTCTGGGTTTTGATGAATAAATAAATTGGCCTGTCAACACATTTCATGGCTTAATCCTGCATGCTGTTGCCTCAGGTTGCGTTGTCATCGACTACAATTAGGCTGGTGGCACGGAGTATTATTATTCCGAGTCCATTGTGGATTGAATAGTATAGGCTCCAGTAATGAGTAATAGCACAGTAAAAAAACACAAAAAAAAACAGCTGGTGTTTGCTCAATATGTTTGGAGTGTTGACAGTCATAATTGTTGTAATTGGCGTCAATGAATAAAGGCCTTTACGCATCGCACTTCAAATAAATAGTAATACTAGGCTCCTGTGAATTGTCTTGTACGTGTGAGGCACGTTCTCAATAAGCCACATGTAGCCTGGGCCTACCGTTGATATGGCGTTATAGGACTGAATCAGTTGAATATGTTTGGAGGAGTGCGTCTTTGCTAACTGGACAAGATGTGCTCTTTGGAATGGGGACGTATACCAGCCGAATAGAGTTGCCTGTGCACTGCAGGTAGGCCTATGTGAATTGGGTATAATGCAAACGATGACGACTAAGAGTGAAACATTTCAGGGGCGGCAGGTAGCCTAGCGGTTAAAACGTTGGGCCATTAACTGAAAGGTTGCTGGATCAAATCCCCGAGCTGACAATCTGTTATTCTGCCCCTGAACAAGGCAGTTAACCGTCCACGCAGGCTATATGCCCATCATGGAAAGATAGATTATATAATCCGAAGGTTCATGTAACAATTGCTTGTTTTCTGTTTTGTTTGATTAAAAAACAAGCCAGTGTAGGCTACCCTTACTACAACGAAATAGCAATGTAGGCCGACATTGAAAATAAGATTTTGTTCTTAACTGACTTGCCTAGTTAAATAAAGGTTAAATAACAAAAATTTAAAAAAACATTTGGAAACCTTTTATGGATAGCCGTTTTGGCTAATGCATGGCCAGGATAAGAAAGACACCAGACACATTGCTGTTGAACCAGCTTTCGTTATAGTAGGGTAAGGTAAGCCTATAAGGGCTTGTTTTTTAATCAAACTAAACAGAAAACAACCTATTGTTACAGGAACCTATATATAATATATCCGTTATATAATCTATCTTTCCAGCATTGAGCAGGACAAAAAAATGCATTGAGCAGGACAAAAAAATGCATTGAGCACATCCAAAACAATAACAGGAGCTGGCTAAGATAATGTATAATAGTACATAGATAGAAAGGGGATGTCTGCTCACTGTTTTTGCTGCTCCCAAACTTGATGTTTTAATAAAGCTTTGGTGATTTAAGATTTATTTCAAAGTGAGCGGATGGATTGAGCAGGACAAAAAAATGCATTGGGCAGGACAAAAAAATGCATTGAGCAGGACAAAAAAATGCATTGGGCAGGACAAAAAAATGCATTGAGCAGGACAAAAAAATGCATTGGGCAGGACAAAAAAATGCATTGAGCAGGACAAAAAAATGCATTGAGCAGGACAAAAAAACGCATTGAGCAGGACAAAAAAATGCATTGGGCAGGACAAAAAAATGCATTGGGCAGGACAAAAAAATGCATTGAGCAGGACAAAAAAATGCATTGGGCAGGACAAAAAAATGCATTGAGCAGGACAAAAAAATGCATTGAGCAACAAAAAAACGCATTGCATGCATTGGGCAGGACAAAAAAATGCATTGGGCAGGACAAAAAAACGCATTGGGCAGGACAAAAAAATGCATTGAGCAGGACAAAAAAATGCATTGAGCAGGACAAAAAAATGCATTGAGCAGGACAAAAAAACGCATTGAGCAGGACAAAAAAATGCATTGGGCAGGACAAAAAAATGTATTGGGCAGGACAAAAAAATGCATTGAGCAGGACAAAAAAATGCATTGGGCAGGACAAAAAAATGCATTGAGCAGGACAAAAAAATGCATTGGGCAGGACAAAAAAATGCATTGAGCAGGACAAAAAAATGCATTGGGCAGGACAAAAAAATGCATTGAGCAGGACAAAAAAATGCATTGGGCAGGACAAAAAAATGCATTGGGCAGGACAAAAAAATGCATTGGGCAGGACAAAAAAATGCATTGGGCAGGACAAAAAAATGCATTGGGCAGGACAAAAAAAAACCTGCCTTCATTGACTGCAGGGGAGACTATGCTTGGTTTTTAATAATAATACAAATAAATGGGGGGAAAAAGCGTTTTTGTGTCTATCTCTTGTTCTCTTGTTCCATGTGCATATGGGTACTGTACGTCATGGCTGGAAAGGCTGCACTTCTGCTGTCTTATTGCTAAAACCAGTTTTTGGTTGGTCTTAAATATCCTCACGAGCGCTGCCTGAAATTGGCACTTTGGCGCACGTTTTTAAGGACACAGCTAAAATATTAACACCCCTCCCACCTCAGCACAAGCAAGCTCAAAAAACAGGTAAATTACCAATCCAGGGTTTGAAAATAGAAGAGCGCCGGCTTTAACAGGTCGAACTTGCAAAGGAACGTGCGTTTGACAATTGCGCTGGTTTAATGTGTGGGCGGGCGGGTGTGTGTGTGTGTTTGTGAGTTTTACAGAGGCTCTTTACATAATTGACATTTTTTTCTTGCTCAAATTTTGTTGAGTCAGATTGTTCAGCGAGAGCTATGGCTGTTTTCCAGAAGAGAAGGAGCGGAGTAGGGGGGAGAACAGTGAGCAAAGGGAAGGGGTGGAGCGCTGTTCACTGTATTCTCTGAAACATGACAGTTCCCCTGGTGCCGTTTGTATCAAGCGTCTCAGTGTAGGACTTCTGATTTAGGATCGGTTTTGCGTTTTTAGATCACAGTAGATGACATAACATAGATAGAGGGCTGAGTCGATCCTAAAAAAACAGTTTTCCTACTATAAGACACTTGATACTGTACAAATGGGCCCTGTACTCCTTTCCGGTCTGAGGTGCAGGCCTCATTCTCCTCGACTGCACATTGACTCTGTACCGGTACCCCCTGTATATAGCCTCCCTATTGTTATTTTAGGGCTTGTAAGTAAGCATTTCACTGTAAGGTCTACAGCTGTTGTATTCGGTGCATGTGACAAATCACAGGGGCTGTTCCTGCACGAGGGTCCCTCTCCCTGCATGAGGAGGCCTTCTGATGCATGAGGGGACACTCTACCTGTATAAGGAGGCCTTCTCCTGAATGAGGGGATCCTCTCCCTGCACGGCTAGTCCTTCTCCTGCTTCTGCTGCACGAGGAGGCCCTCCTGCACGAGGAGGCCTTCTGCGCAAGGAGAAAGGAACAGTGATACTGTATAAAGGCCGGCCTCTCGACGCAGCTCTGTAGCTGTGTCCTCACACATGTCAAGGAGTGGAGAGCCCTCGGGGAGAGGCAGGCAGGTCATAGCTCCTCGTCTCTCTCCCGTTACCCCTGACACCTCTGTCATACACGCAGACACAGAGAGACACACACACACACACACCCCTGTCACACCCCACAAAGGTCAATCTGTTTCCACTGTGACAAGGCCTGACCTTTGAAAGCACGGAGATGCAACGGCTTGTACGAATGGCTTGTGCTAAGGGGGATAAAATAACAGGATACACTGTCCTCGGATGTGAAAAAGGTTAGGGAGGAGTAGGGGGTTAACGTATTTCCGGTGGGGTCCCCATAGCTCCTTGGTGATTAAAATCTGATCGGCCAACTAATTGCCTCAGTAAAGGGTGTGACATTAACGTTAGGCTAATGTCACGCAGTCAGAGACCTCAACAGCTGGGCACTATTCTTTCATGTAGCGCTATTTTAGCTGTGTTTTTCCACAGCGCCAGACGTCCGGCTGTGTACGTTTCATTCATTTCATCCGTTTCATTTTTTCCTCACAAGCAGTTGTGTCACGGTAAAATGTCAAAGGGATCAATCAACTATGGTGTCCATATTAGGACAGCCTCTGTCCCAGCAGGAATCGTTTCAATCTGTCCTAATATGGACAACGTAATCAACTTCCCTCCATGTTTGTTGTCGTCTGTGCTTCTCAAACGCCCGCTCAACGCTAACGGTGCTAGCCATGCCCAGGAAGCATCATTACACTGATGTAGCTATTATCTAGCAGCTATGTCTTTGGACTGCAGATGCATCCAGATTCTGCACTAGTAGTCTTGCTTTCCAGATGTTCGAGTTTGGTGTGTCTCTCCAGTCATTGCACTCTCCTAAAGGACATCTTGGGGAAAGTATGAATGCTTGGGGGGAAAAAAATGGATACAGATTTTTACATAGACATGATCAGAAAGCACAAGTATACTCTGAGGCAGTGGTTCCCAAACTTTTGGAACGGAGCCTGGAACAGAGTTTCCACAAATTCCCATGATGCGATATATGGGGCCATGGGTGTATGATAATATGATTAGGACCTTGGTTAGATTGTGGTTAGAATGCAGAGATGACCCAAACCTTTCCGTCTGTCATTGCATAACGGAGCCAGGGTTGTCCCATCTGGTCCCAATAGAATGGCCACTTATCGCCGATAACATTCCTAATGCAGTCTGTAGACCATGTGCTGCTGGAAGGAGTGTGTGTGTGTGTGTGTGCACTCGCACTCGCATGCATCCGTGTGTGATCATCCATTCGAGGGTGAACTAGCTAGGCCCATTCATCCCCCATGGAGACAGTGGTGTCTGGCCTGTCCTGACAGGGCCCCAGCCACTGGTCTGACTGGGCTGTGGATGGAGGTGGAGACCGTGGAGACGGTCGAGACCCATGGAGGGAGGGAGATGTCGGGGCTAAGAGACACAACATGACTGGGCTATCAGCCTGTCACCTCGTCTGGGAGGGGGAGGGAGGGAGGACGGGAGGGAGGGAAGGGAGATGACCTCAGACTCTCATTTAGGTGTGTGGAGTAAGCACTAGTCTGTGAGAAGCAGTCTGTGAGAAGCAGAGATTGAGAGAAGCAGAGATTCTGTGAGAAGCAGAGATTGAGAAATTGTATTCATGGGCAAACTGTTGATTAGTCAGAAAGCTGTGGTCACATTCACAATACGATGTTGTTTCATTGAGTATGTTTCATTTTGAGCATCTTGGATGTAACTGACAACACTTATGTGTTGTGCCTCCATAGAAACCAGTACGCTGGCTGACACAGCCACGCCGACTTTGTCTGGTCCAATGGAGAGTAGCACTGCCCAGCGGTCGGGCAGAGGTGAGTGTCTATAAGCATACTGTGTGGAAATGTTGCAAACTTTATGTTTGTATAATATTGTAGAATGTTTGATGGTTGATGTCTCTCTCTCTCTCTCTCTCTCTCTCTCTCTCTCTCTCTGTGTCTTTCTCTGTCCCTCTCCCACCCTTTCTCTCCAGGAGCTAGCTCCTCCCCTCCGTCAATGGGTGGTGTGTGTGACCTTGAGCAGGGTCTGTGTGGCTGGACTCACGACCTCAGCGCCCCTCTCCATTGGTCCCTCCACAGCAGCTCCAAAGCCCCAGCCCAGGGCCCCAGCCTGGATCTCGCTCTGCCCCCCACCGGTGAGTCTCCCTGAGCATAGCACAGCCAGCTTCCCCCCATAAGTCAGGGTTGGCAATGGTGGTTCACAACAACCATGTTCAGAAGGCAAGAAAGAGGTTAGATAGCCACTTGGGCTAATTTAGCTTGATATGCAGTGAAGTACTTGTTTGGTGTTCGTAAACATGTGGATGTACAAAAACTCTGTTTGAGCCCCAGCCGAAGCTGATTTTGTGACTTACACACACAACCACACAGACCTACACACACACACACGCACACACTTATAACGTGTAACTCATCCACTCTGCTCTATGTGACTGCGCTACAACTCTGTGACGCTAACGGATTGTTCCGGGAGCGTTCTGGGCAGGAAAAAGTTAAGAACCAGTAGCACTTATTAACTACAGAGGCAAGAGATTCTAGAGGGAAGAAAACAGGAAAACCATATTCCCAGCCGTGTATTCCTGCCCCTCGATTACCTTGCAGGCAAATCTCTGGCTCCCTATGTACCCTTCCATGTTCTTAGAGCAATTACTAAGTCCCCTTTATACATGCCCCCAGATCAAAAAAGAGTGAAGCTTTTGGCATATTAATTAAAGATATGAGCAGTTTGGAGTTTTTCTTTGAGGTTTTCTTACACTGACCGTGCTATAAATGGCATCCTGTTCCCTATATAGTGCACTACTTTTGACCAGGTCCCTATGAGCCGGTCCTATGGGTACTGGTCAAAAGTAGTGCACTATAATAGGGAACAGGGGGCCATTTCGGACTCCGGCAAATGAGGGTTAAAGGGATTGTTATCCTGACCTTGTTTTAAAATTCATTGGTTTTGATATATTTCTTATGGGGGCCCATGAAATATTTAACAAGCTGCAGCTGTGAAGAATTAAAAGGGGGAGTCTCAGGACCTGCTCGCGCTCAAAGGGGTTCGGAATCTCTGATGTCACCTGGGCTATAGATCGGGGAATCCCTGGGTATGTAGGTCGAGGATTGTAGCCAAATCACCCAATCGCATCGCTCTGTTCGTGGTTAGCCTAAGAGAGAGGTTATCTCTCTCTCTCTCTCTCATTCTCCCTTTCTCTCTCTCTCTCTCTCTCATTCTCCCTTTCTCATTCTCCCTTTCTCTCTCATTCTCCCTTTCTCTCTATATCTCTATCTCACTGTCCCACGCTCCCCCCTCTTTCTCTCTCTCCCTCCCCCTCTCTCCCTCCCTCCCTTCCTTTATCTCTCTCGTGACCCAGAAAACTCAGACCCAGTAACCTCTTGATCTCTCTCTCTCTAAAATGTGAAAACATAACAGCCGGAGAACTAGCGGCGAAGCATATCAACGCGTGGTGCCTGCGGCGTCGATAACGAGGCCTGTGTTTGTAGATTGAGATCTCTTTGTCTTCGCTCGCTGCAGGAGACTGCTGAGAAAATGGATTAATAATGCTGTTGCATCATATCACGTGAACGCGCCCCTCTCGATTATGAGCTGTCTGCTGAACAAGCTGCGGAACAATGGGGGGAGCGTTCAGAGACGCCGGGTTCACCCGAGGTGTAGGGAGAGGGGGGCCTCTGCGAACGCATGAAGATCAGTTTGATAAAGTGGGGATGTTTTCTGTGTGGTGAAGACCCACACATACACACACGCAGACGTACGGACGCATGCACACCCTCGCGCACACACACTCCTACACACAGTCACACACACCCATGCAGTCACACACTCGCGCACGCACACACTCACACACAGATAGACGCACAGCGATAGACAGTGCTGTATAGTGCTGCATGGGAGGGCTCCTTACAAACACACACACACTGATGTGGCACACACACTAGAGAGCAGAGGGGGGCTGTCATCGTGACAGACTATTAGGGTGGCTACACACACATGCACATACTGCACAGTAGAATGCACACTTGAATGTACTCATGCTTTCTCTCCCTCTCACATACAATACAAACTTCAGTCGTCTCCCAGATTTAAGTTATGTACAAATTGTAGAGTGTACATTCCCTTGATAAAGTGTTAAATTCATTACAAGTGAGTTATCTGCATTTACATTATGGATGCTGATTGCTGTCCTACAGGTGGTCTAAACGTTTAATATAATCAAATAAATGATTTAGTTCCCTCCACGACAA